>NC_135888.1:48573763-48577383 GCF_964194155.1 Cetorhinus maximus | reverse complement strand
CCCTCTGTCGGCCGCTCGCTCTCTCCCTCTGTCGGCCGCTCGCTCTCTCCCTCTGTCGGCCGCTCGCTCTCTCCCTCTGTCGGGCCGCTCGCTCTCTCCCTCTGTCGGCCGCTCGCTCTCTCCCTCTGTCGGCCGCTCGCTCTCTCCCTCTGTCGGCCGCTCGCTCTCTCCCTCTGTCGGCCGCTCGCTCTCTCCCTCTGTCGGCCGCTCGCTCTCTCCCTCTGTCGGCCGCTCGCTCTCTCCCTCTGTCGGCCGCTCGCTCTCTCCCTCTGTCGGCCGCTCGCTCTCTCCCTCTGTCGGCCGCTCGCTCTCTCCCTCTGTCGGCCGCTCGCTCTCTCCCTCTGTCGGCCGCTCGCTCTCTCCCTCTGTCGGCCGCTCGCTCTCTCCCTCTGTCGGCCGCTCGCTCTCTCCCTCTGTCGGCCGCTCGCTCTCTCCCTCTGTCGGCCGCTCGCTCTCTCCCTCTGTCGGCCGCTCGCTCTCTCCCTCTGTCGGCCGCTCGCTCTCTCCCTCTGTCGGCCGCTCGCTCTCTCCCTCTGTCGGCCGCTCGCTCTCTCCCTCTGTCGGCCGCTCGCTCTCTCCCTCTGTCGGCCGCTCGCTCTCTCCCTCTGTCGGCCGCTCGCTCTCTCCCTCTGTCGGCCGCTCGCTCTCTCCCTCTGTCGGCCGCTCGCTCTCTCCCTCTGTCGGCCGCTCGCTCTCTCCCTCTGTCGGCCGCTCGCTCTCTCCCTCTGTCGGCCGCTCGCTCTCTCCCTCTGTCGCCGCTGCTCTCTCCCTCTGTCTGCCGCTCGCTCTCTCCCTCTGTCTGCCTCTCGCTCTCTCCCTCTGTCGGCCGCTCGCTCTCTCCCTCTGTCTCGCTCTCTCCCTCTCTCTGTCTGCCTCTCGCTCTCTCCTCTCTCTGTCTGCCTCTCGCTCTCTCCCTCTCTGTCTGCCTCTCGCTCTCTCCCTCCTCTGTCTGCCGCTCGCTCTCTCCCTCCCTCTGTCTGCCTCTCGCTCTCTCCCTCTCTCTGTCTGCCTCTCGCTCTCTCCCTCTCTCTGTCTGCCTCTCGCTCTCTCCCTCTCTCTGTCTGCCTCTCGCTCTCTCCCTCTCTCTGTCTGCCTCTCGCTCTCTCCCTCTCTCTGTCTGCCTCTCGCTCTCTCCCTCTCTCTGTCTGCCTCTCGCTCTCTCCCTCTCTCTGTCTGCCTCTCGCTCTCTCCCTCTCTCTGTCTGCCTCTCGCTCTCTCCCTCTCTCTGTCTGCCTCTCGCTCTCTCCCTCTCTCTGTCTGCCTCTCGCTCTCTCCCTCTCTCTGTCTGCCTCTCGCTCTCTCCCTCTCTCTGTCTGCCTCTCGCTCTCTCCCTCTCTCTGTCTGCCTCTCGCTCTCTCCCTCTCTCTGTCTGCCTCTCGCTCTCTCCCTCTCTCTGTCTGCCTCTCGCTCTCTCCCTCTCTCTGTCTGCCTCTCGCTCTCTCCCTCTCTCTGTCTGCCTCTCGCTCTCTCCCTCTCTCTGTCTGCCTCTCGCTCTCTCCCTCTCTCTGTCTGCCTCTCGCTCTCTCCCTCTCTCTGTCTGCCTCTCGCTCTCTCCCTCTCTCTGTCTGCCTCTCGCTCTCTCCCTCTCTCTGTCTGCCTCTCGCTCTCTCCCTCTCTCTGTCTGCCTCTCGCTCTCTCCCTCTCTCTGTCTGCCTCTCGCTCTCTCCCTCTCTCTGTCTGCCTCTCGCTCTCTCCCTCTCTCTGTCTGCCTCTCGCTCTCTCCCTCTCTCTGTCTGCCTCTCGCTCTCTCCCTCTCTCTGTCTGCCTCTCGCTCTCTCCCTCTCTCTGTCTGCCTCTCGCTCTCTCCTCTCTCTGTCTGCCTCTCGCTCTCTCTCTCTCTCTCTCTCTGTCTGCCTCTCGCTCTCTCTCTCTCTCTCTCTGTCTGCCTCTCGCTCTCTCTCTCTCTCTCTCTCTGTCTGCCTCTCGCTCTCTCTCTCTCTCTCTCTGTCTGCCTCTCTCTCTCTCTCTCTGTCTGCCTCTCGCTCTCTCTCTCTCTCTCTCTGTCTGCCTCTCGCTCTCTCTCTCTCTCTCTCTCTGTCTGCCTCTCGCTCTCTCTCTCTCTCTCTCTCTCTGTCTGCCTCTCGCTCTCTCTCTCTCTCTCTCTCTGTCTGCCTCTCGCTCTCTCTCTCTCTCTCTCTCTCTGTCTGCCTCTCGCTCTCTCTCTCTATCTCTCTCTGTCTGCCTCTCGCTCTCTCTCTCTCTCTGTCTGCCTCTCGCTCTCTCTCTCTCTCTGTCTGCCTCTCGCTCTCTCTCTCTCTCTGTCTGCCTCTCGCTCTCTCTCTCTCTGTCTGCCTCTCGCTCTCTCTCTCTCTGTCTGCCTCTCGCTCTCTCTCTCTCTGTCTGCCTCTCGCTCTCTCTCTCTCTGTCTGCCTCTCGCTCTCTCTCTCTCTCTGTCTGCCTCTCGCTCTCTCTCTCTCTGTCTGCCTCTCGCTCTCTCTCTCTCTGTCTGCCTCTCGCTCTCTCTCTCTCTGTCTGCCTCTCGCTCTCTCTCTCTCTGTCTGCCTCTCGCTCTCTCTTCTGCCTCTCTTTCTCTCTCTCTCTCTCTTCTGCCTCTCGCTCTCTCTCTCTCTCTCTTCTGCCTCTCGCTCTCTCTCTCTCTCTCTTCTGCCTCTCGCTCTCTCTCTCTCTCTTCTGCCTCTCGCTCTCTCTCTCTCTCTCTTCTGCCTCTCGCTCTCTCTCTCTCTCTTCTGCCTCTCGCTCTCTCTCGCTCTCTCTCTCACTTCTGCTCTCTCTCTCTCTTCTGCCTCTCTCTCTCTCTCTCTCTTCTGCCTCTCTCTCTCTCTCCTGCCTCTCGCTCTCTCTCTCTCTCTTCTGCCTCTCTCTCTCTCCTGTCTCTCTCTCTGTCTGCCTCTCTCTCTCTCTCTCTCTCTGTCTGCCTCTCTCCCTCTCTCTCTCTCTTCTGCTCTCTCTCTCTCTACTGCCTCTCGCTCTCTCTTCTGCCTCTCTCTCTTCTGCCTCTCTCTCTCTCTGTCTGCCTCTCTCTCTCTCTCTCTCACTCTCTGTCTGCCTCTCTCTCTCTCTCTCACTCTCTGTCTGCCTCTCTCTCTCTCTCTCACTCTCTGTCTGCCTCTCTCTCTCTCTCTCTCTGTCTGCCGCTCTCCCTCTCTCTCTCTCTGTCTGCCTCTCGCTCTCTCTCTCTCTCTCTTCTGCCTCTCGCGCTCTCTCGCTCTCTCTCTCTCTCTCTCCTGCCTCTCTCTCTCTTCTGTCTCTCTCTCTCTCTTCTGCCTCTCTCTCTCTCTTCTGCTTCTCTCTCTCTCTACTGCCTCTCGCTCTCTCTCCTGCCTCTCTCTCTCTTCTGTCTCTCTCTCTCTCTTCTGCCTCTCTTTCTCTCTGTCTGCCTCTCTCTCTCTCTCACTCTCTGTCTGCCTCTCTCTCTCTCACTCTCTGTCTGCCTCTCTCTCTCTCTCTCTCACTCTCTGTCTGCCTCTCTCTCTCTCTCTCTGTCTGCCTCTCTCCCTCTCTCTCTCTCTGTCTGCCTCTCGCGCTCTCTCACGCTCTCTCTCTCTCTCTTCTGCCTCTCTCTCTCTTCTGTCTCTCTCTCTCTCTTCTGCCTCTCTCTCTCTCTTCTGCCTCTCTCTCTCTCTTTCTCTGTCTGCCTCTCTCCCTCTCTCTCTCTCTTC